>NC_056739.1:1587499853-1587507353 GCF_019279795.1 Protopterus annectens | reverse complement strand
TACAGCGAACCCCCTAAACTGCGAATTTCAAAAACTCGAACCATCATAGTTGTCCCACCCCACCACCCGCTACATACTACCTATGCAAACAAACTAAATAATCCACACACATACACTTAACAAAACCCTACTTCTAACCCTACACTAAATCTCACATACATTATCATCTATGCACTTACCTTAACTCGCACCCTAACCCTAAGGTCCGTAACTATCGCACATTTACCTTACGGAGCTATACCACAGAAGGGCCAACCATGACAATTCGATGTTTCGGATTTTGCGCTTCAGGAAGATCGATGTTTTTGCAGTTCAATGAAGATGTGTCGGCATTTACGTATTCAGGTAAGTACACCTTTAAGCTTCTAATATAGACCCACATCTACTTCTCAGATGTCCAGTCCAACACGGAGGAACTCTGGCTGACCAAGTTCACAGATGACTGCAAGCTGGGAGCCATTATTAACTCCAAAAGTGATGTAGACATCCTAGAGAAAGGCCTCACTGAGACCAATGACTGGTGTCGAAACCATGGCCTTAAGCGTAATACCAAAAAAATGCATCATCATCCCCTTTGGGAAAAACTCAGTTCCCACTAATTACCACATCAGTGGGAGCCCACTGAACACTGAGGGCGTTACAAGAGATCTGGGGACACAGGTTGACAGCAACCTCTCCTTCGACCACCATATTTCCACTGTGGTCAGAAAATTCTTCTATATGGCACATCTCATTGCTAAGGATTTTGTATCTAGGAAGAACAAGGTCATCATCTCTCTCTGCTCTTCCCTCATTAGGCCAGTCATCAAGTATAATGCCCCATTTGGCATGTACCTCACTAGACAAATGCACAGCTAGAAAGACAAAAAAAGTACCTCACGAAGAGGATCCTAGGCCTTAAATACATGTCCTACATGGATAGACTCAAAAAACTCCAGCTATTCTCGGTCTCATATTTTCTACTAAGAGGTGATCTCTGCTCGACTTACAAAGCCATGTCTGACCCAACTCTGCTAGAAATGCTACATCTAAAGAAATCCAAACACCACACGCTCCAGAGACCTCAACCTCATTACCACAATCAACAGAACATGCTGGAGGGACAGGTTCATAACCCAGAGACTGCTCATGCTCTGGAATAGACTTCCCATACATGTCAAAGAGAGCACCTCACTTGCCCTCTTCAAGAGAAATCATGATGAGTGGATGAGAAATGGAAAGTTCACCCCTGGGATCAATGTAGTGGCTCTATTTGATAGTGGCACTGGGAACTAATGCCGGGTGGCACGATGCCAGGGAACTTCTATGGGCTAGGCTTGTAAAGGCTCTAGGGCCATTAGCCTGGTACACACCTAAGAACCTATGAACAAGTTACACAGCTAACACAACGGCTTGTGTTGCACATTGTGTAGTGTGCCAGTGGGGTTCAGGGTCCTAGTTGGTGAGACATTTAACTCAGATACATTTGGTTGGGAACATCAGATCCACAGCCATATGGCTGTTGCAAATTCCCTATGGGCAAAGAGAAACACACAGTGCCATGCCTGACATTTCCCATGATTCCATATGTTTCTCTTGTATAGATGCTAACAAAGAATTAGCTTCCCATAGAGCCATCTGGTCGGGAAGTGCAGACTCATGATGCAAAATAAGTCTATACTAATGCAGAAACTGTGCATGCAGTTGATGCCGAATAACTAATGAACTCTGGGTCATGACACCTGTCCACAATCCATATCTATGACTCACACAAAATATGATTGAAATCTGCCTTTAGTATGCTGAAAGCATGCTTCTGCTGTCTTGATACATCTTGTGGAATACTGCAATACTCCCCTGACCCAGCCAGCAATCTAGATGTTGTCTGTGTTATGTTGCATGCTGGTAAGCTCTATGACATGGTTCTGTTATGACCTGTCCCAAACTTCATAGCAGCAGAAGGACTATGGGAGGACAGTGAGACAGAACAGGATGGTACAGATATGGAACATGCTAGCACTGTAGATTTATTCCCCAACATATCCCCCAGCCCTGGAACAAACTTCCACTACATGTCAAGCAGAGTAGCACCATTGGCACCTTCAAGGTAAATCTAGAGAATTAGATAGGCACCCTTAAATTCTCCCCTAGTCTATCTTGCCTTGCCCTTCTTGAGGCTTATAATGGTCTATAGACTGATTTCCTGGTACTTTCCTATGAACTTATGAAGAGCACACCCCAGACAGAAATGGACGCAGTATGTAGACGTGCTGGTAAAGTGGTGACATGTGTCTGACCACTATTTGCTGAGATAATCATACATTGACTGTGCTGCACCAACTAAATATGATGTACGCAGTTTTATTATCAGGCTATTTCGGTCAGTGCAAGATTTGATGACACTGTGAATCAGACACTACCTCACTGCAACAAATGTTGGAGGGTTTCTGTGGGTCACAGTCTTCATGTGCTCAAGTCAAACAGGACACCGCTACACAGAAATGTAAACAAAAATTAGGTTGGATGCAGGATGTACACAGATGGGTGGAAAGAATCATCACACAGAATGTGGGCAGAGGCCATGTTGACCTAGGTCTGGGTAGCAACAGGCGTCACAAGCATTGTGGCCGCCAGTGAAAGGGACTGTGTGTCATTGTGTGGCCTAGACCTGGATGCAGATCATTCAGCTGTTCCACAATAAAGATTGACAGATTTGATAGTTTGCAACAGTGGTCCTGTGTGTGTGTGTGTGTGTGTGTGTGTGTGTGTGTGTGTGTGTGTGTGTGTGTGTGTGTGTGTGTGTGTGTATATATATATATATATATATATCCTGCAAGGCCCTTGGTACATGTCCACCATAGGTATGATTCCTCTCCTGGTCATGGACAGTCCTGGCAATGCTGCCACCCATGATGCTACTAGCAAACTTATGCACAGAAGTGATAACTAGTGTGTGCCAGTGCAGAACTAAATGTACCCATTGTATCCTTATGTCCATATTCAGTGTCCACATTCTCACCATGCCTAATGCAGAATATATGACAGCAGAATGTGCGTGGATAACATTGATGAATATCTGTTGATTTACTCCTAGTACTGCCTACATTTCAGGGGCCAAATGGAAATACTGATTCTATCTCGTATCCCTGTGTCACTGGCCTATGGAAAGTATGTTCATATCAGAAGCAGTGTGTACAGGTGAGCATGCCTGTGCCGATACAAGACACACATATATTAGCAGTATGTCATCCATAGAAGGTCTTTCATCATCTTTAGATGCTGAACACTAACCCTATAAGTCCAGACTGCCATCAACATTTCTAGCTGTATCTCTAGCCTGTGAGGACAGTGCCCCACCACCCAGGAGTGACAAAGATAATGGCATTTTGCCCCCTGACTGTTACTCAAAATCTTGCCTGCTGGTATCATCATCATGATCGGAGACACCCGTGGCACTGATATCAGCTTTTATCAGCCTAAGTCACTTCTGTATCATTCCTATCACTAGTGATAACTGTGAACATGGACTATACAGAAAGCCATGGTAAACCAAATGACATATGCAGCTGCGGGGTCCATGAAGCATGTAGAGTAAGCGCACTCATATATCAAATGACAGTGTACCTAACCTTACCTCAGTGGTGGCAGGGCATTCTTGCAGGCTTGAGGTGCCTATAAAGAGAAAGTAACATCGTGCAAATTAGGTTACCCCACACTCAGCATGTCTAAGAAGAGTAAAAGGAAATCTTTGCTGGGTACTACTAAGCTGGTCTGTCACCAACAAATACATAGGTCTGAGGTATCCTGGCACTAACATCTAGACCACCTTTGGATATAAACACGGTAAATCACCTCCAAAAAGGGACACTGGAATTCTTTCATCTCATGTAGACCATGGATGGCTCGCCTCATCAGTAAATCTGCTCTGCCTTGCACTTGACTCATCCAATCATACTTATGAGACCCTGCACTCACTGTCCTGTTATGTCCACAATGGCATTGATGCCTTGGCCTGCACCTCCTATACTCAACAGACATAATCCATGCTGTCTAAGGGCTTGCAGCAGATCTCATTCTCTGCAATGCTGACATTTTCCATCCTTTGCTGGTCTGGTTCTTTTCTAGACATGATGAGTTTAGTGTAAACATAATAATGCAACAATGCCTTATTTATTGTGATGGAGATATATAAATCCTTATCAGATTATCGAAGTTTAAAACTTCGCAATTCATATGGCCAAGACCATATGATCAACGTTTTGAAACTTAAAATAAATAAATAAATACTCAGCAACAGCTCCTCGTGGTCCTGCAGAGTGGTGCTAGCAGCAGAGAAACGAAAAGAGTTACTGCTTTCAAGATATAAATATATTTTTTCTGATACTACCTTTGCGACCGTCCTTTCTCGCCGAAAAGCGAGTTTACACTGCTGATTTAACTGTTATAAGCTTGCTTTTGTGTTTTTTATTACCTGCACTTAGTTTAAAAGTTTGTTTGTTATATTTAACTGTTGAGGCTGCCCACTCAAGTGCACTAGGCTGTGCATTGAATATACTGTGATTCTCGTGTTGTTTTCCTGAAAAAAAAAAAAAAAAAAAAGGAAAAACAAAAAAATATCCTTGTTTTCCACCTTTCCTAAACTAGAATAGTCCCTTATACAGGCTTTGCTGTATTCTGGACTTTTGGATAGTTCCTGTGTTGCCCATTTCCTTACTTGGATAGAAGGAAGTTTATTTGCTCACCAGTGGGAGTGGGGAGCCTTGAGCAGCCTATCTGTCCCTGAAGGAGTGACCTCAGCACAAGAATCTTGTAGTAATTGGCCGTTTTGGGCCATTTCTAGCTCTTTGAAGTTCCCTGCATAAAAACCCGCTTTAGCGCGGCTTTGCATGATTGTGCGCATATCGGGTTTAAACTATTCCTGGCTCCACAAAGTCTGCTCTTCACTTTTTCCCTTAGAACTGCTCTATCTCTCAAATGAAACATCCTATTCTCAATCTAAGGCCCTGCACTTGCCCAAATAAGCAATCTTACAATCTAGCACTAATAAACTAAAAGCACTACATCCTCATATACTCTCCAAAATTACCTTGTCCCCAATTGTTCCTTTTTAATTAAGTGATAAAAGAGTTCCCTTTACTACTCTAGCATGTCCAAAGATCAGTTAATGGTTTCCTCTCCAGACCAGCTGGTGAATCTGGGAATCTTGAGGCAATGTTACAACTGCCTCATGTACATGGACAACCCTCTCCTCCTCCAAACAGGTTCAAACATATGTGAGAGATGCAACCATATAGCCAAACTGGAGGCTGAGCTCTCTCACCTCAAAACTGGTGTAACCAGTCAGGAGGAGAAGGTAACCTCACACAACACTAATCCAGTCTCACATAGTCCTACCACAACAGCAAACCAAACACATAAACACACAAAAACATACTCGGAGGCTCTAAATAAAAATCTACCTAAGCAGCAGAGACCTCCAAAGCAGACACCCAAGCAAACGCTACCCCACAGCAAAACACGTGCAACACATAGCTCACAAAGTCAGTGTGCCAAACAGTCACAGCCCTTAAGGCTGAATAATACACCTGATACACTTGTAATAGGTGATTCTATAGTCAGACACACTGACATCCCGCTCACCAGGCTGAACAAGGAGAAGGTCACAGTGAGCTGCCTGTCGGGCGCTAGGATCCACCACATAACGCAAGTACTCAGGTCACTCCAAAGCAAGTACAAATATGATTCTGTCATAGTACGTGCTGGTGTGAATGACCTGAGATGTACCTCCCTCGACTACATGAAAAGAGACATAGAGGAGCTCTCCGATCATGTAGCCCAGGCCGGTATGACCCTGACCTTGAGCAGCATCTTACCCTCACCTAGAATGATGCCACAGTATAAAGACACAATGATCGATTTTAACAATTGGCTAAAGTTTTGGTGTCATTCAAAGGGGATCCAGTGCCTGTCAGCCTGGGATGACATGCTCGACAAGCCACGTTGCTTCGCTAGCAACGGCTTGCACCTGTCACCCCTGGGCTTTCGGATATTGGCAAAGGCTCTTGCCACCCCCATAGTGCCTTATTTAGGCAAGGCTCAAAAGACAAACCCACTTCCATAGAAAACACAAAAAACAAGAAACTAAGGGTAATGCTGCTAAATGCCAGAAGTCTGAACCTCAAAATGTATGTCCTCAAAGCTCTCCTTAGTATGTAGGACATAGATATCTGTGCAGTGACAGAAACCTGGTTCAAGGCTCTAGAGAGCACACCAGTACTACCGGGTTATACCTCATATCATGCTTTTCGACCCCAAAATTCGGACCGAACCACAAAAGGAGAGGGAGTATCAATATTTATCAAGGATACCCACACCTCCAGGTTAGTGGCATTGCACGAAGCATCAGAAACCATCCATGTGCAACTAACAGTGGGCAAAACTGCCTTTCAGTTTATAGCATGCTACAGACCACCATCTCAAAATCAGGAATCTCACTCGGCTTTCCTGAAAACATTGGAGAACATGAAGATCTCTCCAAACACCATTATATTGGGTGACTTCAACTACCCAAACATAGATTGGGAGCATTACTCAAGCCCCAACACCCTAGCCCAAAGGTTCCTGGAATTTATAAACTCAAATGCCATGGAACTAGTCACAACTCCCACAAGAGGGGAAAACATACTTGACTTGATCATCACCAACATGGGGACCCTATGCTCCACACCAGAAGTATACCCCTCATTGGTAAGATCAGACCATAAATTAATTTCACTGGATATCCAAAACCCGACCCCACCCCCAGTCCAGAAAACCACAGTGAAAAACTTCTCAAAAGCGAACTTCACACTTCTCAAAACCGAGGTGGAATCCTTCAATGCCCCCGGGCCAGTGGATACTACGGCCCAAACCACAGAATCCTATATAAACGCATTCTATGGACACCTTCAGGAATGCATGGATCATGCTATCCCAAACAAAACCAAGACCCAATCGTCCAAAGGCAGGCGTCCAGTCTGGTGGACCCCAGCCATAAATAAGTTGTACAACAGAAGGAGAAAGCTACTACATGATAGAGCAAAATCCCTAAAAGGGAAGGCATCTCTGATCAGTACTAGCAAAAAATTATGATCCCTCATAAAATCCTCCAAGGCCAGCCTCGAGAGAAAAATTGCACAGGGCACTAAAGATAATCACAAGGCTTTCTTTAGCTATGTTAGGAACCTGGGATGCAACTCCCAGATATGCTCAGAGTTGATTCTAAATGAGACAAAATACACTGAGCCCACAGACATTGCCAACATCCTAGCAGACAGGTTCAGTGCAAACTTCTCCCCCCCCCCCCCAAAAGAGCAAATATCTATCTCAGCAGAGTGCAGCCTTCCTAACATCTCAGATGCTCAGGTGAAATCCGCCCTCTCCAAAGCAAAAAACACTGCTTCAATGGGACCAGACGGAGTCCCGGGTTGCGTCCTACATGAACTCCAAGAAGAACTAAACCCTCACGTAAAACTGCTGTAC